>NW_027172950.1:0-6145 GCF_018151085.1 Drosophila tropicalis | reverse complement strand
ATTTCATAATATTTTTTGCAAAACAGAACTAAACATTTGACTGTTCCAAAAGTCAGAATAGAGCCACCGCTCAGTCCATGAAAAGAACTTTTAACTAATTTATCGCAATCTAAATGCGGCATCAACGCTCTACTGGCAAAAACTTACTGGGCTTCCGGAATCTAATAGGGCAAAAATATTATTAACATCAGTGCATCCCTCTTTACAAGATATTCTTAAACTTACTAATTGAATAAATGACTTATCATCAATGGTGTCCGGGTCTTCACTAGAGCTCATGGCGGCGATCTGGGTTCGCATTGGACAATTCCGGTACTGATGGCCCACTTTGAAGCACCGATAGCAACTTCCTTTTGGTCTCTCCGGGCGTGGACAGTCAAACATTAAGTGACCAATCTGGCGGCAATTGAAACATCTCTTATCCTTTGCAGCAGGCGTAATGGCCTGCAAACGGTCTGAAGTCTGACGAGCCTGAGGAACGTAGTTTTTGGCTGGTGGCTGAACTGATTGAAAACGCATCATCTTCTCTCGCAATTCATTCAGAGAAGTACAATAATACAAAGGAGCTGACAATCCGGTTCGATCTTGTAGTCCGTCAACAATGTATTTGACCACATCGGTGTCTTCAAAATTGCCCTGCTGAGCAATATTTCGCATAATGATGAAATACTGCAAGAGTGACTCTCCTTTGCCAATTGAGCGCTTCCTCATCTGGTTAGCAATCTCGTAGTTTGTCATTTGTAGGCCAAATACCTTCACAAGGGCATCCTTCAGCTCGCTCCAGGTTGTAGTCTTTTTCATATGTCATGTATGCTTTAGCAGATCCCTCCAGCAGTCGGTTTGCCCAACGACCAACATTGGGCATCACTCAGTACATACACTCTTGCTGCTTTCTCCAGCTCACGAATCCATACGTGAATGGACAGATCACCATCACCAGAGAATTTAGGTACAGTAGTTTCGACATCTTTCAAGTTCATGCGGCAATTATATTCCGGTCCGCCTAAGTTCTCCTCCAGCTCCATAACACGTGTTTTTAGCTCCGCCAGGTTTTTACGTGCTGTATACAATTCGATGCTACTAAGAATCGAAGACAATGCGTCGGTTTCGCTCGCTTGTGCGCTTTCACGAACATGCACGTTCGCGTCTGGTCCTACAGAGGTCTCACGAGACATCGTCGGCGACTGGTTAGCACCCACTTGATCCGGTGTACTTGGCTGCTCAATGTTTCCCACGCCGCGCTGCTCAATAAGAGGCTCCGGACCAACATCCACAAGTTGTCCGGCAAGCACATTTGCAGACACTGCTGGGCTGGGGAAATTCACTGAGACGAGGAGCGGGCTTATTTAAAATACTCCTAATGTTTACAGAAGAAATAGACTATGAGAATATCATGAAATGTAACAAGAAATACTTCGGGTTAATCAATAAGAATAAATGTAATATTCATAATGGTAAGACAATCTGTAAACTGGAAGATCTGACTAATTTAGAAAACAGTAAATGTGTAGGAGCCTACTTGCAAAGAAAGAATCCACAATGTAAGGTCATCAACAACCAGCACGTAAAATCCCATTCGGAAATAATGCCCGGTACCTTGCTGCTGAACCAATTCCAAGCAGACATCAACATCAATGGAGAAAACATTACCCTAGAAGGCACCTTCATAATTCAAGCGGAAAAACGCGACAATCGTCATAGAAGACTCCTGGTATATTGTGAAGACACGCTTTGAAGTCGAGGTTCAACCGCCGCTGTTGCAATTACTATCAGATAAGCAGCAAAGAGGTGAAAGGTTATCTCTGGAAATGATCAAGGAACTACACATCAATAATACTAATAATCTGGAGAGAATCCAAAGAAACAACTTGATTATGTCTTCGTCAAGCTGGATTATTCTAACCCTTCTGGCAGCCGCAGTGATAACATATTACATCATCAAAAAATTCTGCAGCCACGAAACAGACAACCATGGTCCACCAATGGAAGTCTCAATCGCACCAGTTCAATATGTTGTTGCGACCGAGGACGTCCGCACTTAAAGGGGGAGGAGTTAAGCACTTCTATCATAACAAGGAGTCAAGTACTTATACCATAAAACCCAAGTCCGTCAACACATGCCCATTGGCAGATCCTATTTCATCATCACAAGCAATTCCCATTGGTCAACCCCACCCAGTCGTCACATGCCCATTTGTCGCATGATCGCCTGTCTCAAATAACAGTCCGATAGCTAGGATAAACAACAAGTCACCCCACTCAATCGTCAGATGCCAATTTGTCGCATGATCGCCTATCCCCAGCAACAGTCCGATCGTTAGGATAAACAACAAACCTGATACCCAGAATCACCCCACAAATTTCGGCAATAAACAAAGAATGGTCCTGAACACTTGTGTAAACAAAGAATGGTCCCACGCTCTTAGTGGACTATTGGACTCAGCCAACGCCGCCGCCTGCGACGACGTCAATTATCCAAGCCTTCATCCAACATAATCAAATCATAGAAAATCAGTCTTAAGCCTTAGTCGAAACCATCCGGTAAAACTTCGCTTTAGCTCCGCGGAATTCACTCAGTCAGAAATCTTTCAGTTATCATTAAGTTGTAATTGTAAAGTGACTTTAAATAAAAATTATATTTTTTTATACCGTGAGTGAAGGAAGTGTTTAATTTATATATCCGCCCATATTTATAAATTATATATATATTTTTTCCGGCCAGTATTTTGCGCACATATATATATCCGCCCATATTTCTAAATAAATACATATATATTTTTTTTCCAGCACTATCGTGCCCATATTTATATATCCGTCCATATTTATAAATCATATATAAATATAACATAATGCAGATGTATCGACAAACCCGAGTCGACCCCAGGCATACCCCTTTCAGCGGATCCTCTACCGAGATCGCTGCGGCAATATTCAGGATTATGAGCTACAAACTGTCACGTTTGGGGTTAACTGCATTCTTGGCTATCCGAGTCCTTTTACAACTGGCACAAGACGTGCAAGCGATGTACCCCCAGGCGAGCGAAACCCTTCGGAACTACATGTATGTTGATGATGTCCTTGCCGGCACTCACACTAAAGCCGACGCCCGTCTCGCCATACGAGAGCTTCAAGCTGCCCTCCAATCTACGGGCCTCCCGCTTCGGAAGTGGACTTCCAACAAGAAGGAAGTACTTCAAGCTATTCCGAGAGAGCACCTGCTGCGAGAGGACTTTCTCGAGCTGGAAGACGCGAGCACTGCAAAAACCTTGGGCATCCACTGGCAAGCCGCCGAGGACGTCTTCTTCACCGTAGCGGACCCACCATTGAAGGAGTCGATCTCCAAGAGGCAGACCCTTCGACCCCGCTGGCTGGCTAGCCCCATTTGTAATCCGAGCGAAGATATTCATGCAGCAAATCTGGCTAGCCGAACTGGGCTGGGATGATGTACTGCCGCCTCTCCTGCTGCAGCAATGGCACGAATTTTTTTTCCAGCACTATCGTGCCCATATTTATATATCCGTCCATATTTATAAATTATTTATAATTTTTTTTCCGGCCATTATTTTGCGCACATATATATATCCAGATCCGGATTTATATAAAAACGTATTTTCTTTTTGTCCTATACATCTTTATTTATATACTTCATCCGTGTTTTTTTTATACGTACTCCCATCTTTACTTACGAATCCATATAAACTTGTTTTGTAATCATTTCGCTTCGTCTACGTGTAATTTCGGTCCGCATTCGTGCGTTCGTATATTGTTCCGTGACACGTGAGTCGAGTCGTGATATTGATAGGCGGCTCAAGCGCGCCAAATTCAAATCACATTATTTCCGATTCACTTCTTTTGCCCAATTATATACCCGTCCATATTTATAAATAAAGATACATATAATTTCTTCCGGCCATTATTTTGCCCACATATATATCCGCCCATGTAAATAAATCCACACATATATATTTTTTTCCAGCATTATCGTGCCCATATACATCCGTCCATATTTATAAATTATTTATAATTTTTTCCGGCCAGTATTTTGCGCACATTTATAAAAATCCGCCAATATATATAAACAAATACATATATATTTTTTTCCAGCATCATCGTGACCCTATGCATCAGTCCATATTTATAAATTATATATAATTTTTTCCGGCCATTATTGTGCAGACATATATTTATAACCGCCCATATTTATAAATACATACATATATATTTTTTCCAGCACCATCGTGCCCATATTTATATATCCGTCCATATTTATAAATCATATATAAATATAACATAATGCAGATGTATCGACAAACCCGAGTCGACCCCAGGCATATCCCTTTCAGCGGATCCTCTACCGAGATCGCTGCGGCAATATTCAGGATTATGAGCTACAAACTTTCACATTTGGGGTTAACTGCGCGCCATTCTTGGCGATCCGAGTCCTTTACAACTTGCACAAGACGTGCAAGCGATGTATCCTCAGGCGAGCGAAATCCTTCGGAACTACATGTATGTTGATGATGTCCTTGCCGGCGTTCACACTGAAGCCGACGCCCGTTTCGCCATACGAGAGCTTCAAGCGGCCCTCCAATCTGCGGGCTTCCCGCTTCGGAAGTGGACTTCAATAAGAAGGAAGTACTTCAAGCCATTCCGAGAGAGCACCTGCTGCGAGAGGACTTTCTCGAGCTGGAAGACGCGAGCACTGCAAAACCTTGGGCATTCGCTGGCAAGCTGCTGAGAACGTCTTCTTCTTCACCGTAGCGGACCCCCCCTTGAAGGAGTCGATCTCCAAGAGGCAGGTTCTGTCCCATATCGCTAAACTCTTAATTTATATTTATATAATGTTTCCGACCAGCCTTTGCGCACATATATAAGTTAAGCACTTCTATCATAACAAGGAGTCAAGTACTTATACCATAAACCCAAGTCCGTCAACACATGCCCATTGGCCGATCCTATTTCATCATCACAAGCAATTCCCATTGGTCAACCCCACCCAGTCGTCACATGCCCATTTGTCGCATGATCGCCTGTCTCAAATAACAGTCCGATAGCTAGGATAAACAACAAGTCACCCCACTCAATCGTCAGATGCCAATTTGTCGCATGATCGCCTATCCCCAGCAACAGTCCGATCGTTAGGATAAACAACAAACCTGATACCCAGAATCACCCCACAAATTTCGGCAATAAACAAAGAATGGTCCTGAACACTTGTGTAAACAAAGAATGGTCCCACGCTCTTAGTGGACTATTGGACTCAGCCAACGCCGCCGCCTGCGACGACGTCAATTATCCAAGCCTTCATCCAACATAATCAAATCATAGAAAATCAGTCTTAAGCCTTAGTCGAAACCATCCGGTAAAACTTCGCTTTAGCTCCGCGGAATTCACTCAGTCAGAAATCTTTCAGTTATCATTAAGTTGTAATTGTAAAGTGACTTTAAATAAAAATTATATTTTTTTATACCGTGAGTGAAGGAAGTGTTTAATTGGCGCCCGAGCAGGGACCCTGCTAAATAAAACTTGTTCGAGTGTTAGTGAAAGATATCAGTGGTCGTGACCGAGAAAACGCGTTAAATGCCTTAAAGTGTCAACGAAATAAAAACACTATATTGAACTACACTAAGAATCAGACAGGGTCAAATTTATCGCTGCAATTTCCTCCAAGATCCGTTCAGAGGAAAACTGATAACCCAAACGTGTTTGACCAGGAGCGTTAGTACCTTCAACGTTGGAAAAGCGAGCCCTCCTACAAGCCGATCAGTACAAGCACCGAAGATGTTATTAATAATGTAAGTTAAGCAAAATAATTCTAAGTGAAAGAAAATCAAGAAAAGATAAAAGAATTTGTGTAAACACAGTGAGAAAAAATTTGTGAGCCAAAACCAAAAGTTTAAATTTAAAAAGAAAAACACAAGCTAAAATATTTATAAAATCCTTAATTAAATTTTTTTCTCACTCAAGAAAAAAGAATCAAAAATTGAAAAAGAAACTAGTAATAAGTAATCCCAAAAAAAAGGGGAAAGAAATAATTCAAAATTTAAAAAAAAAATTTTTTTTTGTAAAAAAAAGAGAATAATCATTTAATATTGAAAATTTTGCATAATACCACAAATTAAGATTTAAGAAATAATTTTGAAAA
>NW_027172949.1:0-931 GCF_018151085.1 Drosophila tropicalis | reverse complement strand
TAAACCCAATTCACTCAGTCAGAATCTTTCAGTTATCATTAAGTTGTAATTGTAAAGTAACTTAAAATAAAAACTTTATTTTTTTATACCGTGAGTGAAGGAAGTGTTTAATTTGCATTCTAAATTTTATTTGCCTACAAAAGACTTACGAATGATCATGAAATTTTGAATCAATTAAATTAAAATTTTTAAAAGATATAAGTGCTATCAATCATTCGGTGTCGCAATTAATTTTTTTGAATAACATTGTAAAAAAATTTAAAATATTTTATTGCATCAGTCTGCATCACGACTAGATGCGGCGTAAAAATCTGTTAGTTTATATAGTTTACAGTAATCATTAAAAAAAAAAAATAATAAAGAAAAACAACAAAAACATGTAATGCAATAGTTAATAATGAAGCGTAGGTTTAAGTAATGTAACAGGAGAATTTATATGCGGTGAATAGAAAGAAAATGCCTTTTGCGAATGAAATTGTTTTTGAAGAATAAGTAAATAAGAAAAATGTATTTTGAATAGAGGTTTAAGTTCCCACAACATGATTATATAAAAATGATGATAAAGAATGTGCATTTGGGGTCCTTTAACATATTATAATTTTTGGCTTGGCCATGGACGGGAGCGTATAGATGCATAATGGCAGCCAACATCTAGTACTAGAGCTAAACGTCATACCTTTGGAGGAGTTCGCGTTAGATAGCTAGTTGATTAACTTAGCGTTATTTTTTTGTCCTGTTATTTAAGACATTAAAAAGCCATACGTTTGTTCATTTTTTTTTTTTTTTGAGAACGCAATTCTCTCTTTTCGTTTCATTAGGAACTCTATAATAAATTATATGTAGCGAGATGTTTCGAAAACTGCAGCAACAACCCATCCCACCCGGAAGAGCTACGGTTACAAATTAGGGTCCCGATCCGCTGTAAGATAAT
>NW_027172948.1:0-853 GCF_018151085.1 Drosophila tropicalis | reverse complement strand
ATACCGTGGTTTACGCCACACAATAAGGCAGAGCAGGTCTCGAAAGCGTTCGGAGAGTCGTGACATCTTAATTTGATCAACAAGAGGTAGATATTCTAGTATATGGCACACACAATCATCGTTTAATTGATCCATTGTGAAATAAACCGGACAGATTTTAATGTGTTTAGATTTTTTGTTGTTTTTCGTTTAATCAATCAGCTGACACCTCCGATTGGCTGGAAATATATCGCACAGCAGGAGGTCCGCTTATCGATAGTGTTCAAGAGGGTTGCCACTTTCTGTGTTGGCGGAGTGTTCAAATGAATACAAGTTAGACAAAAAAAAATTATTATTTTGCTTCCATTGTTTTCTTTTTTTACATTTAGATATCTACAAAATTCGGCATTCGTATTTTTAATTAAAAATAATTTATTTTAGTGAAAAATAAAATATGCTTACTCTATTTCTAGGTATATATTGTTTGCGGCTACACGTACGTATACGTACATAATTATTGAAAATTAAGAAATTAATTTAATTGCAAAAAAAATTAAATATCCCCCCACCAAAAAAAAAAAAAAAAATCCGAAATTTAATTGAACACTATCTTCTTACAAATTGCTTCATGACATTTCTGTATCGTTAATGATGACCAAAAGGCAAATTTAAAATATTTAGCTTTAATGCTTAGTTAGTGATTCGTTATTCAGAGCACACAAAGTTATTTTTTGCACAGGAAACGGCCCCCCGTTCCCACCATACACTATATGTATATCCTAATGCCAATCAATTGCTCTGCTGTCTAAATGACAAGGGTGCTTGAGCATCTTCCAACAGTTGGCTATGGCTATTTTTTGCGCTATCCATACAA
>NW_027172947.1:0-1529 GCF_018151085.1 Drosophila tropicalis | reverse complement strand
ACTTGTTTCCGTTGATACTGGTGCTTGTAATAGCCGAGTTGCTACTCGTATGATTGAATGTTCATCTAGAATTAGTTGCAATGTTGCCAACGTGCTTTTGCGATCCAGCGGTTGATCAGGTCGTTTTCTTAAATTTCGTAATTCATATGCAAATCCTGTTTCTTGAATTTGCTTGATGATTATTCTTCGTGCTTGGTCCAACTCTTCCAACGATAACTGAGTTGTTGGTTTTCTATTCTGCTTGTGACAAAGCTTAGCACATACGCCACTATTCGCTGTAGCCGGTAAAATGAATTTCTGTGATTTATGTCTGTATATGTATATGTCCATTCACTTGTGTTGTTTCCAGTGGTCGCCACCATGCTGATTACCTTGTTTTTCTTCTCAGCGGTATCCATCGTGTGCTCTGTAAATGGTACTTAAATGGTGCTGGCCAGCCACGTTGTGGTCAATGCAAAAATAGAGGTCCATACAACGATAATGTATGTGTGCTAAGCTGGGCTGCTGATATGCCTCGAGACAGAACACAAGCTGCGTTGAGCGCTGATGACACGTGATACTGCATGAATTTTGGTCAACAGATTAGCTACAAACGTGCTGATATGTGATGCCCGTGAGTTAATCCGAGCGAGTATTACTGTTGGTACTGACCAGAGAAATAATTCAACACTTTGTGATCCTAATTGGAGATCCTGTCTAACTCTATCTGGAGTTGAGCTCCAAGCACAGCCGCACATAGTTCCAGCCGGGTTAGTGTCTGCTTTTCAAGGGGAGCCACTCTCGACTTGGTGCATCATAATCTGACCGAAATTTGGCCATTTGTATAGGTTGATCGGACATAAACTGCCGCTCCATACGCCTTTTCTGATGCGTCAACAAATGTATGCAGTTAATTTGTAGTGGGGACCTTACCATCAAAAATATGCCTTGGGATTTTCATGTGGTTTAATGCCTGTACATCCTCTCTGTACGCTTCCCATTGCTTCTCCAAATACGGCGGCAGGTCATCATCCATCTGAATTCGTTCGGTAGCAACATGTTGAAGAAACATTTTCGCTCTTACAACTACCGGTGCGAACAGCCCTAGAGGATCTAAGATTTGACCGACTTCAGATAGCACCACTCGTCTGGTTATTCCTTTTGTATGCTTTTGAGCCTTTCCACATAATTGATCTTCTTTGGGTGCCCATATGATTCCCAATGTTTTCACACTTCCTTGTTATAGCGTGTCACCGAGATTGATGTCAGCAATCGTGTCTTTCTTTGGGATTTCCTTCAGAAATTGACTGCTATTCCAACATCATTTTCGTAAATTGAAACCCTAAGGCCTCAGGTTCTTCTGCTAAACTGTCTGCTCCTGTGAGACAATCACCAACATAAAAGTCATTTTTTAATGCTAATGCTCCAGACGACAGTTTTTCCTTGTTTTTTAGTGCCAAATATTCCAGACACTTCGTAGCTAAATATGGGGCTGATGTGTTTCCATAAGTCACCGTTTTTAAACGATAAAACTTTAGTTCTTGACTAGG
>NW_027172946.1:0-707 GCF_018151085.1 Drosophila tropicalis | reverse complement strand
TATTTAATCGATTAGGGACATTCGATTAATTGAATCAATAATTGATTATTTGATCAGATAATCGCGTGGGTGAGTGAATTTCAGCGCGAAGTAAACTTTACAGCACAATATTTTAATTGCGAATTGGAATTGAAAATAATAAAGCACCAACGCCCAGAGTAAAGTGTGGAAATATTATAACAAAATAAATAGTAAAAGAAATGAAGCGAAAGAGTTTGCATCCTTAAGGTTAAAAATTCAGCCTTTATTGATAACAAACATAAATATTTTAAGTGGATTATTTTTAGACACCGATCACACGGTTGCAGATGATACACGTATTGAAGATACTGAAGATGAAGGAGATGGTTGCGGCAACGGCAACAGCGCATTATCAAAGCCTGTGCAAAAGCAAATAATAACCAAAAAAAATAGAAAGAAACAAAAAAGATCCTTCAAGCTATTGGTTTTGCGCTCGTATTGGTCGTAGACGTAAACGTACTACGTTACGAGTTCCAAGCTAGACGTATGTCGCCAATGCCAGTAGTAGCCAATCCTACTAATAGAGGTCGCTGTGGCAGAATCATAACATAACATAGCAGAACATTCAAACGTTACAGAGAAATAGAATGAGAAGAGCATACCATCTACGTCCTAAGCAGTGTTTAAGTGTTCGCTATTGTAGTCTTGCTACAAGGGCGAATTCCAAGCTAAATTTTCCTCAATAA
>NW_027172945.1:0-1283 GCF_018151085.1 Drosophila tropicalis | reverse complement strand
GTAATAATCTTATTTCATCAGATAAATTTATAAATGTATACAGAAAATTGGTTTAAGATACACTTACCGCTTGTTAATTTTTCCCACGCAGAAAGATCTTTTGTTGTGTTGTTGTCGCTGTTGAAAATAGGAAGGATTACAAATTCCAAATAGAGCTAAAGCATTGAGTTACATTGTGAATTTACATGCATACTAGAATTCTGAAAATGAAAATTATTAACTAACGAAAATATATACACTGCCATTGAATTCAATTTCCTTTAACATTGAAGCATTTAGCCAACAAAAAAAAAAAAAAAAAAAGAAATTCAATGTGTAAACTTAACTTAAAATTGATTCTAAACTACTGGGGAGCCTTATGTTGACTCATTTCATTTAATCCTGATTATTTCGTCCGTTCCGAAGACGAATAAAAATAAGGTGTTGATTAAGGTTAGGTTTTGTTTGTAGAAAGGTTAGATTTTAATACATCCTTCTATTTCAACTACACGCTTTAGGTTAGGTTAAGATTTAGGTTAGGTTAGGTTTTTGTACATCCTTCTAGGCTTATAATCCTCCACGTGTTCGGCTTGTAAGGTCTAGATTACATGGGAGGCAGGATAAGCGAAAAGTGCGATGTTGACAATTATATATGATTCAACATTCGAAATTTTCACTTTGCTTCGCTAACGCCATATCTATAATAACAATTGTATAAGACACAAAACAATTTTGGGAATTTATCTTTATTTACCCTTACTACCATCCAAGGCAAAAGTTAAATATATTTAACTCCGGATTTTCACAATCGATCGTCGGTTCAAGCCTTTGACTGCCGCAAACAGTTCACTCACAAAATTTTGAGACTGCTGGGGGCTTGTTCGCCGGAAGACAGGTGTCTCAAAATGTCAAGTAAGGCGAATCTTTTACAAAATTGCCAATACTTGATGGAAACTATTTCCGATGCTGTTGAAAAGAAAATGCATAAGTTAAATATACAGTAATTCGAGAATTATTGCAATGAAATTAACTTACATCAATCTCCGGAACACATACACACGCATAAATTTGTTTTTCGCACACGCGTAGGGGTTCTGGATGCACTCCCCTATTGGGTTATTTAAAATTTTAGACAACATCTGTCCGATCAGTTGGAATTCACGTGGAGAAAAGAAAGAACACTTTTTCCAAAACCACGCTGTCCAATAAGACTCTTTTTGCCTTATTTTTTCTTATTGTTTTTATCCAAATTCCATTTATAGAAAATAATGTAAAGCAAAGCAAGCAATAAAACTGATCAGATG
>NW_027172944.1:0-13708 GCF_018151085.1 Drosophila tropicalis | reverse complement strand
TTTAATTCACTATCTTTTATAGTTGAAGTGTAGTTATACTTTAAAGTGAATTGGTTAGCAAAATGATACCAAGCAGGCCAAAAAAATGTCAACGCCAATACTGATCTGTTAAGAATCGTCGGCAAATGATTGATAGGGTTTAATTTTTCGAAATTGTCAGGAAAGACACGATTTTTAAGCAATTGCTATTAAGTTTCGGAAAGTTCTGCTTCCTTTTTAGCACTTTTGGTGACGGCAATGAGGATCAGTATGGGATGTATTCATTCGGGAGGCTATACCTACCCATATTTCTGGGGTGAATTCGGGAAGCGAAAATGTGCAGCAGCTCCGTTTGAGGTAATAAGAACCGTTACATAAAACCAAACACTACCATTATGTCGGATTGTTGGATTGCGAAGGGAATGCATCAAAGCGTAACTTTGATACCCAGATGCACGTACCGAGAACTTAGGTATATAGCGAAGTTCTGGTTACACCATATATAACGTGGAACTGCGCTATATACTCATTAAAATGGTCGAGAAGGTGGCCGTAAGTTTGTATAACCGACGGTGCGTCTCACCACATTCTTTCGATGTATGTATTTACCAAATGTATCTTTTTATCGGAATATAGCTAAATAAAGACAATGTTGAAGCACGCCCAATGGCGTTACCAATTTAAAAAAAAAAACATGTCGCCAAATTTAAATTATTGCGGGAAAATGAAATAGATTGTTGATGAAAAAAGTTATTAGTATTTACAAATTGGATAATAAAAAAATAATTTATACTGTTTATAAATTATTTCAAGATAAAGATGTGATTATATAAAGGAGGATTACAAAACGCATTCTCTCTCTCCGCCTCTCATTCATTATTTGATTTATGGCGTATGTCTAAGTCTCAAATTTGACTTCCCCGCATGACAGCTTTTAAAGTTTATGTTTATATAGGTGTAGAATAACTTTAAAAAGTCCCTGCCCTTCGGCTGTGGATGATGAATAGAGGTCCTGGTGAAATCAGTGAATACTTGTCTGTTGCCCCTACTAGTGCCAAGGCATATGCATAATGTGAGATAACATTATACATAGCATTCAAAACATTAGAAAGCCGAGTGTCAAGCCCTCTGGAACGCTTGGTCGTACTTTTTTGTATTTGTTCTTCTGGCAATATTACTTTCTTAAGTGAATGTGCAGCCACCGCACGCCAAATACACATATATTCATCGATACTGCTTGCTCCAATTAGATACCAGAACATAATATTTTGTTATGAATTTTGGATATTTTTGAATATTTACCGATTAATAGCGATAATATTAACACGATTGTTCTCCAAGTTCAGTGGCATATTTCATGGATTGTCCTGCTGAAATCAGTAAAACATTGGCCCAAAAAAGCCACTCCTAGTCAGTTATTTCTGATTTTTAATACCCTTGCAGAGGGTATAATAAAATTAGTCAAGATGTTCGTAAAGCACAGAAGGAGACGTTTCCGACCCCATAAAGTATATATATTCTTGATCAGCATGAGAAGCTGAGTCGATATATGTAGCCATGTCCGTTTGTCCGTTCGTCCGTCTGTGCGTATGCGGTTTACTCAACCATCTTAGAGCTATCGCGATAATTTTTTTTTGCGCTTTTTATTACCCGGGTAAGATAAAGTAGGAAAATTGTCACGATCGGACCACTAACATTTTTATAAAATTGGATATCCCCATGAAATTTACTACGATGATAGTATTGGATATAAAAACTCAGATTCAAATTTCAATCCGATCGGATAAATAGAACACAAGTTAGAGTCAATATAAATCGGTTCAATCCTGCCGGCAGCGCTTTGCTTGCTGCCTACTATTATCATCAAATCAACACACACAGACGCAACGATACTTAAACTTTATGTGTATGCGCGCGTTGCTAGCAGGGAATGAGGGAAGAAGAAAAACAAATTGTAGTATGAAGGGTAAAAATGGTTTTGTTTGTATATTAATGAATTGAATTGCAGAAAACAAATGTTGAACATGTAAAATTATGGTAAATGTTTACTATTACTACTCGAAGATTTCAGTGTTGAAAAGTGGAAAAATCGGTTAAAGCTAGATTTCAGTGTTGTCAAACGCTATTTTTATTTGGCGCGCTGTTTGACTGCCTAATTGTAAATATTTTAATCTAAACTCAAAAGTCGAGGAATATTCGGTTGCTCTGGCAACCGAATATTGTATTCTAAACTATATTTGTTCTATAAAATCAAGAAATATTGTAAACTCAACAATATTTTCGTTTGTTGAGAATAGTGCAACAAAAGATTCAAAAAGCCCGCGTATTCGAGTATCAAAATTCGGCATTTGGCAACACCATCTCAAAATTGAACAGCTTTTTTAGCCGGAAAAAAGCTACTTTTAACTATAGTCCCGCTAAAAACCTATTAATTTTCTTTCGTTAATTACTCCAAAAACTACGAAATAAATCGAGAAGGCGCACCTGAGGTCGTGTTCGTGCAATTTTTCTCTTTCGTTTGATACCAAAATTATGTAGTTTAAGCGCGTTTTTGGGCCCGAGTAGTATTTATTTCTATACTCACTGTGAAGTAAAGAGTTCGATCTATATTGAACAGGCCAGCTGCTGTGAAGTTGATTTTCAAATGCATCAATTGCATTGAGAATTGTTGCAACTTCTCTTTGACTTCCACCGACTTGGTCTTGTTGAGTAGGGCATGGACAATGCCGCCAGTTTTCTCACTCTTCTTGATGGCCCGATTACTGCCCTCGACTATGGAAATTATGGCAATCAGATATAGAATCATCTGGCAAGAGAAAAATGTAACAAATTCCACAGTCTTGAATTTGCTTTCTCTCTTTGATTTGCCCAACAATGTCTCCAGAACGTAATAGGCATCGAATACGATTATGAGAAAGGCAATCGAAATGATGGTCAACAGCTGATAGGTAAAGTATTTATTAGCTGTGGCCGCTGCCTCGCAGATTAGATGATGGATTTCCATGGATTCTTGTATTATTTCAGCTGGATCCTTTGTGACAATGGTGTACATGGAAAAGGAGTCAAGACATTGTAGGGAACGCTGTTTTTGTGTGGCTTTCAAACTGCGAGAGTCCCATTGATGTGACAGATTCTTAAGAACCTGCGAAGGAAGAAAAAGTATAAATGAAAACCTTTCTTAAAATGTCATAAAATGTTTTTCTTCTTAATACAATTCCAAAATATTAGCAAATATTCTAAGAAATGTCGAAATTGACACTCTATCAGTTGTTAAAGTGAATATGAAGGACACATGGCGTATGAGTGATTTAACAATTAGAAAGTAGAACTAGAACTAGGAGTAACCCGTTACAGAACTTGCTATAAACCTTAATCATTTCTCTTTGAAATAGTTTTTACCACTTTTTATAATAATTAGGACCTTTGGGGATCACATGGCGTATGCATGATCTAACAATTAGAAAGTAGAACTAGACCTACAACTAGAAGTCCTTAATTACAGCATTTGGTATAAAGTTTAATCTTGGACTTGGGAATGTCTTCAACACCACGTTAACTAAAATTTAAGTTAGTTTGCTTTTGGGTCTAAATATTTTTCATTGCTCAAACATTTTTCTTTTATTGTAGACATCAAAAAACTCATCTAAGATCACATATCATTAACCCACCTCATTCAAAACATTCAAATGCTGCCAACAGCGATGAAGGAAAGCCTCAAAAAAGCAATACACAGCTGAGTAGAAAGATTTGTGGTACATAAAAGGCCACGGTGGCTGTGTAGATGGGTCTCACATTGTTCCACAACAACATGCACAAGGAACTAGCCAAATAGGCCACTTGCACAGAACAAATCAACACTAATTTCACATGTCTCAGTTGCATAATTCGTTTATAATTAAAGCAAACGCCAATTTCGAGAAGTCTATCATCAATGTGATAGACTAAATCACACAGTTTGATCAAGAGTCTCACGCGAATGGCACTGCAGGTGAATAGAATACACATTCCCGTCATGCCAATGAATTTCTGCAGAGAATCTCCCACTTGGGAGATTTCCGACTTAAAGAAATAATTCACAATGCTCTGTTGTTCAATGAGAGCCGAGAGGAAGCAATAGCTGAAGAAACTCATTTGCATTAGGGCATTCAAGTAGCCCAAGCGACTGAGCTGGAAATGGCGACCTCCTAGTGGACCCTTTAAACGAAAGGGTGTCAGGCCCAGCAAATAGGTGAAGAATAACAAACTTTGCTCTGCTCCATAAGCATCACTCGCACTGAACATTTCTTTGGAAAATTTGCCCATTTTTATTTACACCCGAAACTATAAATGACAAAACTGATTGGCTCCCAGACATTTTATAGAAACTTTCACTTAGCTTCGGGTTGATTGTGTTATTAATATTTCATCAACCAGGGCAACACCTTGAAAATTGTTGGTAATGGAAACCTGTCAGTTAGTTCCACGTTCCAACGGTTTTCATTTAATGGACAGTTTGCTTTACTTCATTCAATTTTGTTTTTGTTTCCTTTTTTTTTGGTTGTTCTTTTTTTTCCTTCTTTGTGTCTTGTTCATAAAATTATAAAGTATATTTAGCAGGGAGGGAGGTAAAAACGTTTACGACTTGCCAACTTGCGGCTAACGGGGTGGTTAAGTCATTTAATTAATTGAATTCGGTCTAGAACTAATAATTGGCTTGTTAAAGAAACGAGTAAACCATTAAATTTTCTCACGAGACTTATCCACAGTATTTGAGTATTTTATTTTTTAATAAACTAATTCTTTGACTTACTTAAAGGTAGAGAACTTTTTAAGAATTTAATTAAAGTCCAGCAATCAATAAGTAAAATGTACCCAATTTTTGACTTAAATCAAGTCAAATACAAGTATTTTGTTTAATTTGATTGAAATTCACTAATGGAGACGTCGAAGACTGTGGCCTGTTTGTAAATTTTTTTAATAATTAGTTACAAAAACGAATTATTAATTCATATTCTTAAGAATGAAAACTCTCTTACACTTTCGAGAAAGAAAGGAGATTAGAATATACTGCAATTATATAGATATTAGACTGACAAAAACTAACCTATATTTGTCTAAGTTATTGTTTTAAAACATAAAAATATATTTTTAGGGGAACATAATACTCTGAAAGTCATTTGATAGATATTGATACCTTTTACGAAAGTAGTATTTAACATTTTCAAAGGCAATATCTAAATTTTGGGTACTTTTTATATTAACAAAAACGAAAACCAAACGTTTAAAAGATCTTATGGATTATGAATTGAGATAATGTTCTCAGTGATATCAAATTTATGAAAATTGATAACTTCTCTGCAGACAAATTTATCTTATATAAAATGTTCTTGGAATTAAAATATTAATAGGATTAGTTTTAGACTTTTTATGTTGATTCTGGCAACTTTTCTCCCATCTTCAGGAATGGTTTGGTAAAATAATATTGGAAATGATTTGGAATTTCCTTAGACCTTCAAGGAACAATCTTTATCTCAACGCGAATGTGGCTTATCTTAGTAGGAATTCATTAACTATTTAAAGTAAAGAAAACTAAGTATTCACTGTTAAGTTAAGCATAGAACTCATTTCATTCCTTTAAAGAGAATACATTTCTTCGTAATTAAATTCCCATCTTACCTTATTGACCATAATGAATCGCATCTCGACCAGATATGTGAAACAGGAGAACATGGCAATGGCAATGGATATGATTGTATGTTGAATGGTGAATGTAAAGTGTAGGGCCCATGTTGGAGACATGTCGCTGGAATACAGAACCGAAAAGGTGCCATAGGTGAAGAAGACGTTCACAAAGAACATGGTGATCAATAAGGCATAGCTGAATCTCAGGACTTTGCTGTACATAATCTTAACACCGCACGTTTGCAATTGCATATCCATGGTGTGGAATTTCTGCAGACACTGCTCCAGCCGATGCTTGGGTATAATGGCTGCCAAATAGATGACAGTGACGCCAATGAAACCGCTGACAATCTGCATCATGTCGCCAAAGTAGGTGATGCGAGAACGAAAGAAATAACTGGCCACCGATTCACAATTGTTGATAATGGTCAACGAATAGCAGACGGTATACAGAATAATGTGCATAATTCCGTTCACATAGCCGAACACGGATTTCTTAATGTCCTTGCGACGCGTTTTACTGTCTGAGCAGATGTAAAAGGAAGTAAGACCATGCAAATAGGTGACATGGAATAACGGACGCAAACACTCGTACAGCTGCTTGGCGGACAACCAACGTCGCAGAAGTCGTCTCAAAGGACTTAACTCCACCTCCACATCGGTTTCCACTTCCTTGACTTCCATTATGTTTAATATCCCTGTAATTTCGACTGCTTCGCTTGAGCTTCGTCAGACAACTGACTAGAAGGTTAGCAGAATATTTTGCATTTCACTTTGCCGGTCATACGAAATGACAGGACAGGAGGTTTTTAGGTGGGGTTCCGGTGAGTGAAAGTAAATAATTTTCCCATTTTTATGCCGCTGGTTAAACTGTTGCATTTTAATTAATGGTGGTGGACATTTTTCCCCAAGGATAAGATATTCCACTTTATTCCCTCTATTCGGTCGGCATTTTTTTTTTTTCGTTTCCTTCGTAACTGACTTTATCCTCTTGGGTATTCACCTCTATTTAGATCAATGAATGACCAGAGACTACTTTTTCATACACTTATTGTTATTTTCTCTCATAAAAGTTAAGCCTAATGAATTTAAGGGTTTTGCGTTTCCGTGAATGAACTACAATATGTTAGCTGGTATTTATGTTGGCTAACAATGGCCATAAAAATGGCTTGTCAAATTTAGGTGAGATTTAGGCATTAATTCGCCGAAAAAGCCTGTCTGTTATAATAAAATTCAATAGTACTATATACTCTTTTGGGGGCTTGTCCACTAAGTTAGTTCGTGGAAAATGTATTCAATATTATAAACATCCTAGAAGTATGCTTTACTTTCTTATAAATTAGAAAAATTATTATTTAAAGGTTTAAAAATGGTTTTTAATAATTTAAAAATCTTGGCATCCCTTATAATTTCACTCAAAAACTTATTCGGCTAGAATTTTGAATTGAAAATAATAAATGACGCCTTAAACTATGCAATACTTTTCTTCTAACTGCCAAGCCACCTGCAAATTGTCCACCTTCATTTCTTAAATGTGTCAAAACAAGTCTCACACAGTTCATTAGAGGTAAAAGGATTAACATAAATTAATTATCACACTTGATTTACTGCCATTGGCAGCGGTTTGAATCAAGGAATTCCCCTTTGGTAAATAACACTAGTTTTTGTTGTTGTTGTTGATGTTTACTTATTCGTACCTGATTGATGATACTCAAACGACGCTCGAAACTGAAGGCAATGACACAAAACAAACAGATTGCAATCGAAACGACCGAATGTTGCAGAAAGAACGTCATGCAGACACAAAACGACGGTGTGACATCCAATGAGACGAGCAACCGGAAAACCCCAACGAAATAAACACCCAAAATCAAAAGTTTGAAAATCAAAACCAAAATCGAATAACGAAATATACGTGAATATTTCACTCGTACGCCAATATTTGAGAAATTTGTATCCAAACTGTGTAGAATGGTTAGAGTGCCCAGAAGTTTGCAACGTTTCAGTATGGCCGAGGTATAGATCACAGCTCCCGCAATGAGACCATTGAAAATTTGCAAACGATCACCGATCGTGGAGATTTCTGTGCGAAAGAAATAGCCCACAATGGATTCACCTTGCCGCAGCGAGGATATATAACAAAAGCCACATAAAAATATATAAATAAATATATGAAAACACCGAAACAGGACATCTTCAGATACGATTCGCCCATTTTGCGCCGGACCACATGAAACGGTGTTAGGCCATACAAGAAGGTTAGGAAGAATAGAGGACGCAGAGCCTCATACACTTGTGACGAGATAAAATACTTTCGTACGCGACGCAATGCTGTGGACATGATGACGGGCGACCGATTGCCTCTAGCTATCAACGCGAACTGCAGCCAGGATAACGACAACACTTGCGAGCTAACCTTCGCCTGGATGTGGCGGTAAAAAAGAGAAGAAAAATGCAAATAAAAATAACAGAGAGAAAAAACGAGAGGTACATGCTCATAATGAGGTTTCAGGATACCAACAAGTGTGCGTGTGTTTGTGTGTCTGTTTGTCGTCGAGGGGATGCCTTGGGGAAAGGAAGCATAGTCAAACAGACGCCAGACATTGAGTTGTGTGTGAGCAATGGATACATATGAATGAGTTTGCTGTGTACTTCTCGTGACCAGCAATTCGTTATCAACATCAGCATGATAATCATTATTGTCACTGTAGAGACAGACACTCATGTGACACTCAGTTGGCTAGTCACACTTCAACTGGCTGACTAACGATAGGGTTAGGTTTAGGGGTGTCGAAGAAGAAGAAGAAGGCCTTTTCCCTGCCATATGCTGATCATTGTTTTCAATTCTGTTTGACCAGTATGCAAAATAGTTTATTTTGGCACTTGACGTTTGAGGGACATTTTGGGTCAATAAGCTAGAAAGATAAAAAGATTCAATTCTAATTACAAAAATTACATTTAATTAACGATAATTTGTAATGCTTGCAAAAGTATCTAGGCCATTGAACTAAGAATTGAATTATTATTTATTTAATCCATCAAATATTAACCAAACAGATAGATAGACTGATTTGTACCCCATCTAATCCAATTTATATTAACTGTCACATTGATCGGAAAAGAAATATTTAAAGATATTGAACTTTCTTATTTGGCATGGGTGGAAAAGGATCGAAAGCATTATTTAGTGTTGTAAAACGACATTTAAAGCAGGAACCATTACAAGAACTTTTCAATAACAAGTTATGATAGAGTGATCTCAAAAAAACAATCAAAATTGGATTTAGAATATAGTCTATATAAGTTAGTCTTCTAATAGGGTATTTGAAGATGTCCTGAAAAATTCTAGTGTACACATTTTATTACATCTTGTATGACTTTAAAACTTTCCATCTCTTGAATTTACATGCTTGTTCATCAACAGTCAAGTTTAGTCACTTCTTAGATTTTAATTTAAATCAGAATTTAATATATATGCCGGATAGTGTTGGTTAAGCGACTAATAAGTCAAAGCCTACTAGTTGGTTCCAATGGATTGACAGCTGCGTCAGTTGTAGCTCTGGTTGAGCATCTAAGCGGTGAGCATCTAATAGGTGAGAAGCTGAGAGGTGTTTTCAGGTCAGGTCCTATATTAAGAGGGGCCTCGGGGTATAGAGCTCAGAATAATAAACCCTTGGGAACTAACCACATAGTTCTAAATAACAAGTGATTAAGTTAAAAGTAAAAAGTATAAAAACATGAGTGAATTCAGTAAAAGTGTTAACGCTCCGACATACATACATACATACATATATATATGTCGGAATCAGTGCGCTTACCTTTCCTTATTTTATACCATACAACATTGACTCGAATGCCTCAAATCGTTGAAGCATTTGACTATTGAATCAATGATTCCACTATTGAACCAATATATATTGCTTGATGGATATGTCCTTGCTGTAATAGAAGTCTGTGTCGCCTATAAAACAATGAAACTGGGACTTTCTTCAGAACACCGAAACTATTTATAATTTTAATCTATTTGATCACTTTAGAGTGTAAAGTTTAGATCTATTAGTTGGTGATGTTGCGGACAATTTGTTCTAGAGGATCACTTCTGTGGGTAGTCACCCACACTACTATAATGTAGATTGTTTTTTTAAAGTAGTAAACACTTGTGTACCCCGATTCCTTTATAGCGTACTCTTTTGGAAGGTGTGAATTGAATTGAATCGATACTGTGTACAAGGTAAAGGCAGACATAATCACTTAATCAACTTAGTCCCTGGCTGGGGTAGTAGTAGAGTAGGTCCACTAAGCTGTTTTACAAAATTTTACAACTAACCCATTAAAGAGTTCGATGGCAAGTAATTTTTCACTAATTTACTTCCACCTTGGTTTCGTTATAAATAAACTACATAGGTATGTCTACTCACCATATGCAATTGAGCTAAACGTCGCTGTAACGATCGACTGATGGCACAGAAGAGGCAAATTGATATCGATATGGCCACCAGATCATAGATCATGAGAAATGTCAATTGCCACGAGGCTTGCACTTCCATATTGGCCAGGCATACCAAACTGGCGACAGTGACAAAGATATCCAGAGCTGCTACACATATCAGGACTAGCCAGGTTGTGCCCAGTATTCTATTATAGTTCATGGGAAAGTGTAGGGCCAAAAGTCGTCGATCGATTGCCACAATCATTTCAATGGAGCGTCGAAAGTGGCGGCGCAGAAACAATGGCAATATGAATACCACAATTGCGGCACAAATGCCGCCCAAATCATGGGCCCTGGTGGTAAATGCCGAGACACTGTTGCTCATGAAGTGACCAATCAGACTCTCATTGCGCAGATTGATGGATGCATAGCAGTAGGAAATGAGTAACCAACGTGAAATGACATTCACGAAACCATACCAAGTCTCTCGTATTACCAGCGAATTTTGAGGCTCACCGACTTTTGCCATGTGATATGGTATTATGCCAAGGCCAAAGGCAAGGGCAATCAGCATCCGGGTGCCTTCATAGAAATCGTTGGCTCTAAAGAGCCAGCGCCACAAACGTTGGCCCCATCGAATGCCCCAGCTATGGCAAGAGCTTGACGAATCCGCCAGGTAACGCAACATTTTCTATACTAAATTTGTTCACATACTTTTCTGCGCATTTGTTTAATTCGATTGTGTTTGTTGGTGTTGTTGTTGGTGGTGGTGCTTGAGCTGTTATCAGAGATTAAATCCGTATCGCTCGAGTAATTGTTGTAGGCCCTCCATAGCATGTCATCATCATCATCATCGTCATCGTCATCACCATCGTCACCATAGCTTTGCCCATAGGAAGTTGTAATTGGAGGTGTGGTCGATTGGATTTTATGAAATCGGGTTTAGTTATCTTAATTTGCTTTGGCTAATGAGCAAAGCGTGCGGTGCCAACAACAACAAATGCCGGTTAGATAAGGTATTAGGTAGAACAACCCTCAATTAAAAGTCCGTAAAATACATAGATATACCAACAAAAAATAAAACATTTGAATCAAACTTTCTTTAAACTTAATTTTGGGATTAGTAATTAAGCTAAAAAACAAATATGTGTAGAAAGAAGAAGCAAGCAAACAAACAAACACGCCAAGATAAATTGGCACATAATTTTATGGAGGCAAATTGTAACTTTAGTTCCATGGACTCCAAGTGGATTGGTCATATATGATGAATCAGTAAGTAATATTTATGCCATTTAATGTCTTTTGACTGCTTCGTCAGTTCATTTCTGTATGAAAATAGGCGAAAAATGTTTATTTACTTTGTGCGCTTCTCAATTTTACGCTGTGTGATAAATGAATATTGGAAAAAAATGAATAATAGAGATCAGGGTATTAAGAGTGTATTTAAATATAAACATTTTGAAGTAATGTTTGCTTAATGTCATATTTTCTATGTGCTTAATCTTAATATATGTGGAAATTAAGTAGAAATGTAGTTAAAGTTAGGCACAATCAACTCGCAACTTAACTCTTGAAATCCCCCAACTAATTCGTATGTTTCCCCTATAAAAAATGTCCAGCGATGTCTCCGATTGCATGTCCACCGGCTGAACCTGACCTATGTCAATAACATATAACGTATACACAGGGTATGCCAGCGACACTAAAGATAAGTATGGGAGTAATTACAAAACTGATTGGTGTTATAAATCAATTCATAAACATACCACTTAAAGACGTAAAATATAGAAATAAAAGCTGCAAAGATGATAAAAATAGACGTTTTCGAAAACGCCAGGGTCAAATCGATAAATTAAGTTTAATTATAGTTTCAAGTGTCTTCTTCTACTGCACTTGTTTATTACTAGAATACTTAATGCTATCGAGTAATGAATTGAGATGAGAGTACTTGGAAATTAACCACTTAAAAAATGTAGGAACACATTTTTGACTTTATAATGTGTTCTCGAAAGCTCTTCTGAGGATTAGATGACCTAACACCTTTTGGCAAACATTTTACATAAAGTTAATTCATCTATGTAAGTCTGGGCCAACTAAGTATTAGCTTGGTTGGCAACAAGACAAACTGGAAACCAAGACAAAAACTGGCTGCCATCTTGAACAATGCAAACGAGGATGATTGCATAATATGGACCCGCACACACACACACTCCATAGTTAATGAGCTCTCAGCAACAACTGCAACAACTTCAACACCCACAACAAAAACAACAACTAGGCGAACTACGTCACACTCGTGTCAGCCACAAATCAAGCTTAGAATTTTGTCGCACAATTTGTTAGCAACAACAATACTACAAAAAAAAAAAAAATATGCAACCGCAATGGAAGGTCTCAACATCTAACTACCTCTGCCCTGGTCGGTTCGCCCTCCACTTCCCTCTCCCCTTTCTTCCCTGTCATCTGCTCTCTTTTTTCATCTCCTTTGACAATGGCGCCAAGTTAACCGAATTTTTCCCACGTGCAACGCTGAAGAAAATTTATACATACATAACTATTTTTCGAGATGAAAATAATGAATAGAATTTGCAAATAAATTACCAAATTGGATTTGAAATGAAAACTGAAAATAAAAATGGAATTTTAAATGGACCAAAAAAGGCCCCGACATCATGAACTTGAAATGCACAAGTTTAACTTATAAACAAGAGTTGAATAAAGTGGATGGAGGTAAAACAAAAGAGTTGAAAAAAAAAATAAGTGATGGGCATTGTTATTAACCAAGACTATATAAAAGACCAAACCGAAGGTTAACTAGTTTTGAATCAAGTGCCTGCCGGGTTAAACCCTTTTCTACATTTCTAGATGAAAGTGAAAAAGAGAGTAAGTCTTTTTATCAGCTTAGTTTCTAGTTTTAGTCGACAATCGTTACAAGGGACAACTTCCAAAACGCCTCTAACATATGTACATACATGTATATGTAATTTATAATTAAAAGTAAACCGCCAGAATTAGTCACCACTATTTTGTTCATCATACAAACATCTCAGACAAATTGCATTGCCGTAAATACACTAAATACCAATAGAAGGTTAGATTAGCAAGGCTGATACAATGACTGAACCACACTGATTACAGGATACTTGGGAATATATTCATCTTTAGGATTAGCTCAATAAATTACAGTTGTTGTTAAAGCCAACAATGTAATGGTACTGAAACCTTTCAGATAGCCCAGAAAAATGTTTTTGAAAGACAGAATTATCTTGTATTAAGTTGAAAAGAACATAAGAAACGAAAGGGTTGAGCTATTACAACCTAATGAAAGTTTAGCAAGCTTCAGTGAACGTTCATCTACTGACCAAGTTAGATTTATTTAAGAACCCATCATAAGACGTTAGAATACCGTAAATTTCCCCATCTTTTATATACACAAATGTGGCGTGAGTACCTACAACCGCTATGCTTTCAGAAACTACTGAACCGATTGCGTTCAAATTTTGACACACTGTGGAGTCAGGTTCAAGCTTGGTTTTTGTCTTCTTTTTATAGCGATATCATACTTTCCCCAAAAAGTCAGTACAGTTTACGTTTTTCTATTCTTTTTTTAACATACCGATGGGGGAAGTTATTTAATTT
>NW_027172943.1:0-3634 GCF_018151085.1 Drosophila tropicalis | reverse complement strand
GCATTTATCTAATTGTAGTTTTAGATTGTGCAGATTTAGCAAAGACTTTTTTTAGTAATGCCAAATGGTCTTCTAATGTGGTAAGCAATAATATCGTCTAAATAGACTAAACAATCTTTATAGATTAGATCTTCTTATAAATTTATCATACATCTTTGGAATGTTGCTGGTGCATTTTTAAGCCAAAATGGCATTCGTGTTAACTCGTAATGACCATGTTTGGTTGAGAGGGTATTATAAAATTGGTCAGATGTTTGTAATGCACAGAAGAAGATGTTTCAGACTCCATAAAGTAAATATATTCTTGATCAGCATGAGAAGCTGAGTATATAGCCATGTCCGTATTTCCATCCGTCCGTCTGTGTAAATCAACTTCACGCCGCCATCTTAAGAGCTATCGAGATGAAACTTGGGATTTAGCTACTTATAGCCCGGAGCAAATAAAGAATGAAAATCGTTAGGATCGGACCACTATATCAAATTGTTCTAGAAGCAACATAGGTGAAGAATTAGAGTATTGCAATTTATTTTGATATAAAACCTCGGATCCCAAAATTTAAATCTGATCGGATAAATACAACACAAGTTACAGTCAATATAAATCAACTCTGCTCCCAGCTCTGCCGGCAGCGCAGCCCACTACGTCATTCGTCGTCAACATAACATAATATAATACAAGTTAACACCATACAACAGCATTAGTGGCTGCAACAGCATCAGCCGCAGCAGCATCAGCATCAGCCGCAGCGGCAGCAGCATCAGCGGCAGCAGCAGCAGCGCCAACATCAGCGGCAGCAGCAGCAGCGCCAGCATCAGCGGCATCAGCAGCAGCGCCAGCATCAGCGGCATCAGCAGCAGCGCCAGCATCAGCGGCAGCAGCAGCAGCGCCAGCGGCAGCAGCGAAGGGGTCAGCGAGTAGGAGGAGCAGCAGCACTGGGAGTGTGGGCAGAACGGGCCAGGAGGCCGAAGCCGGAGGTGGCTGGATGGAGAACACCCAAAAGAGATGAAAATAAACTATTATAACGTGAGATGAGACCAAAGGCTTGATGATAGGGTGGTGTGCGTGCCGTTGGGGGAAGGAAACCAAATCCTTGCTACGGCAAGGTGACCTCCTCAAATAAGAGGAAGTTAACTGGCGCCCGGCGGACCGTCTTCCGTCGCGTCTTTAAATAATAAAATTGTTTTTTTTTTCTCTTGCCCAGAAGTGCCTAAAGCGAATGTGTTCCCAAAATAAAGTGAATAAAAAATAAAGTAAATGCAGTAAAAACTGAAAAAAAAGTTTTTTTTTTCTTGTAAATGCCGACCGAAAAATTAAAGTGGATGGTTACACAACAAAACATATTGGAATCGCTGGCAAGAATTTGCTTCTAAATTCCTATGAAATAAAAGCATCGCGAAGCAATTGTTTCAATTGCTCTGCGAGTGCCAAAGTTCATTGGAACCTTGACAAACGCAACAATTATTCTTGCTCTGCGACCGCCGTAACGTACCTAAAATTCCTATGAAATAAAGACAGCGCAGATCAAATATTTCAATTATTCTGCGTGTGAGTGTAGCAAACGCAATAATTCTAGTTAATCTGCGACCGTCGCGAAGCAGTTTAAATTCCTATGAAATAAAAGAAACGCAGAATCAGCCCTTAATTTGATGTACAATTTTCGTTTCAAGATCACTCTCCCTAAATCTGTCAAACAGACAAGTCGAGGTTTATTTTTGATATCACCTTTCCAATGATAAATAAATTCCCTGGTAATACTGGCATTATCTGGCAATAAATAAGTAAATTTTTGTTTTGTGTAACCGGGGTTCAAAACCCTGTCGGTGAATGGCATAGGTAAAAAATTCATAAAATAATAAAAAGAAAAAAAATGTTTTGTGTTGCCAAGTGAATGTGAAATGTTGGTTTCAAAAGAATAAAAATAATGTTTTAATTTTTGTGTCCGGGATTCAAATCTCCATCAGTGCATGATATAAAAAATAAAGAATAACCGCTGAAAATTAAAGTGGTTGGAACTCAAAGAGTTAATTTGGAAGTCGAATTTTACATTCTCATTGGCGACATAAATGAATAACAATTATAAAAAAATAAGAAAAAAGGGAATAATAATAACTCGTGAACGTGGTGGTTGGCGGTCACCTACAAAAATATTAATGAGTGTCAAATCCACCGCGAGTGGCAAGTTATGAAGAATAGAATAAAATAAAAAATGCGCAGGTATTGTCCAACAGTGGTGCTTCCCACCGAAGGTATCCTCCCAAATGAGGATGGGGAGTCACCTTCCCCTAAGTAGGTCCTTGTTAGGACTAAAAAGGATAATGGAGATCTCCCTCAACCTCAACCTTGCAACAATTAAAAACGAAAATATTCAAAAATTGAAAACAAAAAGCAAATAAAATTCTGAATTAACATAATAAACAAAAAAATATAAAAACACAATAAGAAAAGAAAATGAAGCAAGTAAGTCGACTCGGCGACTTGGGTATACCATACACCAGGTGAAACAAATATTTCAAATTTCGAAAACCAAATGTATGTCTATTAAATTGTTTTTACATGTTTCATAGTATGTGCTATCTCGCTCACTCTACGAACACACGAGCACTCTAGCGCCGCTACTAGCCAACGGCCAATTCTGGCCTTGTGGACTGCTTTATAAAATACGTTCATACGCATATTTTGCATGTTTCTTGTCCGATTTCAATAAAATTTGGTAGTTTTGTAGAAATAGATAAGATTAATTAGTCTGCCGAATTTGAATGCGATAGTCAAAAAAATCAGGAGGAAATCGTTTTTTTCTTAATTATGGAGGCGGAAGTGGGCGTGGCAAAATATGAAAATATATATACTCTGCGCGCATACTAAGCCAGTATACATACTATATTTGGTGACTTTAGCTTTGTTTGTTTTTTATAAAATCAGTTTTGTTTAATTTGCGGGGGCGGAAGTGGGCGTGTCAAAATTTTTAAATAGCCAGTTTCTGCGCGTCTATTAAACTAGTCTGCATACCAAATTTGATGTTTTTAGCTATTAATAGAATAGTAAAATAGTTTTATGTGATTCCTGGGGGCGTAAGGGGCCGTGGCCGAAATTCCAATTAACTCTGTATATGTACATAATACACGAGTATACATACCAAATTTGGTGCCTCTAGCTCTAATAGTCTCCGAGATCTGCGTGTTCATACGGACGGACGGACGGACGGACAGACGGACGGACGGACGGACAGACGGACATGGCTAGATCGACTCGGCTGTTCATCCTGATCAAGAATATATATACTTTATAGGGTCGCAGAAGCTTCCTTCTGCCTGTTACATACATTTTGGCGACTTTAATATACCATTTCACCCTATGGGTGTATGGTATAAAAACAAATATATAAAATATAAATTAAACACTTCCTTCACTCACGGTATAAAAAAATAAAGTTTTTATTTGATTGCATTTTAGTTTATATCGACAAAGGTATAGAGGTATGTCCGCTAATCTTGGGTGGAATTGGTTTTTAGTACTTAAATACTTAGTTTGTGGTATTATGCAAATTTTCCAAAATTAAATGATTATTCTCTTTTTTTTTTTTTAAATATTTTTTAAATACTTAGTTTGTGGTATTATGCAAATTTTTCAATATTA